>NC_055683.1:1580098-1612598 GCF_017639745.1 Melanotaenia boesemani
GTTTTTTACAAAGTTTGAACATTCGATCAGTGTCCTCGTCTCGGATCCGGGTCAGTACAGGAATCCTAGAGCTGAACTTACTACCTGGTTTTCTGCTACCTCTACAATACATCTGATTGAAATGAAATGAAATGAAATGAAAAATACTTTATTAATCCCAAAGGGAAATTCAATATTGTAGTAGTAGTAATTTTTAAGCTACTACAATTGCTGCTGCCACCTAGCGGCGCATTCTAGATTGGTGGAAAGTCTGACAGGAAGTGGCTTCATCATCATGTCCAGGTCTAAATAGAGGTCTCTTAGCAACATAGTAGTGATGGTGATGTTTTTATGATGAAATGTGATAAATAATGCTGTTATCATGGATCATTGTGGATTTACCAGATAGAGTCTCTGAATAAAACTACATTTAGTGGCTGGATTGTAAACCAGGGATAGAAATGCCTGGAAAACCTCCCTAGATCAGCTGAAGGGAAACTATCCATCACATTTACCCCACAGAGCTACACACCACTGCTCCAGGTGGAGGAGGAGGGAAACCTCTGGAATTCTGATGGAGGTTCAGAGGTTAATTTACCCAATTTAATAAATTCCCATAAACTGTTCTATTAATGTACCAACAGCAAATAAAAGGCATACAGCTCGTGAACAAACCAAGAATTACAAGTTAAAGAAGGAAATATGTTTGATCAGGACCATGAAGGATGGAGCAAGTGAGCAAAGAGAGGAAACGCTTGTTTCTAGAGGAAAAACTGGAATGTGAGGTTTAGGAAGGCCACTGACTGGTGGAGAAACCGATCCTCTTGTGGCAGCGGGTGAACTCTATGTTGAAGTAGGTGACCAGAGCGTGGATGTAATCATTCCTCTTCACCTGCAGGCAGAACGGTGAGGTGAAGGTCAGGTCCTCTGCCTTCACTGTGTAGATGTCCACCTCCTGAACACAGACGTCACATGTTTCAGACCCCCCATCAGCATCAGTCAACGAGCAGAATAATCCTCTACGTCCACCTACCCTGATCAGACAGGAGTTGCTGACCAGCTGTTTGGGATCCACCACATCAACCAGGGGTTCCTTAATGGCCACCTCTTTGATACATGACATGTCAAACCCGTACACGTTCTCCCACCCTGAGGAGGAACACACACACACACATCATCATCGGAGTCCGCTCATTTTTCTAATCATACAGCAGATGTGGCAACGGAGAAGATGCTTACACTCCTATGTTGACTCATGCTAAGAGTTCCCGATGGCGTGAGTACGGGGCGGCGACAGTTACCGATGGCGTGAGTACGGGGCGGCGACAGTTACCGATGGCGTGAGTACGGGGCGGCGACAGCTCCCGATGGCGTGTGTAAGGGGCGGCGACAACTCCCGATGGCGTGCGTACGGGGCGGCGACAACTCCCGATGGCGTGCGTACAGGGCGGTGACAGCTCCCGATGGCGTGAGTACGGGGCGGCGACAGCTCCCGATGGCGTGCGTACGGGGCGGCGACAGCTCCCGATGGCGTGCGTACGGGGCGGCGACAGCTCCCGATGGCGTGAGTACGGGGCGGCGACAGCTCCCGATGGCGTGAGTACGGGGCGGCGACAGCTCCCGATGGCGTGAGTACGGGGCGGTGACAGCTCCTGATGGCGTGCGTACGGGGCGGCGACAGTTACCGATGGCGTGAGTACGGGGCGGTGACAGCTCCCGATGGCGTGCGTACGGGATGTTGACAGCTCCCGATGGCGTGCGTACGGGGAGGCGACAGTTACCGATGGCGTGAGTACGGGGCGGTGACAGCTCCCGATGGCGTGCGTACGGGATGTTGACAGCTCCCGATGGAGTGCGTACGGGGCGGCGACAGTTACCGATGGCGTGAGTACGGGATGTTGACAGCTCCTGATGGCGTGCGTACGGGATGTTGACAGCTCCTGATGGCGTGAGTACGGGGCGGCAACAGTTACCGATGGCGTGAGTACGGGGCGGTGACAGCTCCCGATGGCGTGCGTACGGGATGTTGACAGCTCCTGATGGCGTGAGTACGGGGCGGCGACAGTTACCAATGGCGTGAGTACGGGGCGGTGACAGCTCCCGATGGCGTGCGTACGGGATGTTGACAGCTCCTGATGGCGTGAGTACGGGGCGGCGACAGTTACCGATGGCGTGAGTACGGGGCGGTGACAGCTCCCGATGGCGTGCGTACGGGATGTTGACAGCTCCCGATGGCGTGCGTACGGGGAGGCGACAGTTACCGATGGCATGAGTACGGGGCGGTGACAGCTCCCGATGGCGTGCGTACGGGATGTTGACAGCTCCCGATGGAGTGCGTACGGGGCGGCGACAGTTACCGATGGCGTGAGTACGGGATGTTGACAGCTCCTGATGGCGTGCGTACGGGATGTTGACAGCTCCTGATGGCGTGAGTACGGGGCGGCAACAGTTACCGATGGCGTGAGTACGGGGCGGTGACAGCTCCCGATGGCGTGCGTACGGGATGTTGACAGCTCCTGATGGCGTGAGTACGGGATGTTGACAGCTCCTGATGGCGTGAGTACGGGGCGGCGACAGTTACCGATGGCGTGAGTACGGGGCGGTGACAGCTCCCGATGGCGTGCGTACGGGATGTTGACAGCTCCTGATGGCGTGCGTACGGGGAGGCGACAGTTACCGATGGCGTACAGGGAGTTAACAGCTTCTAAGATCCTTTAGCCTTTCCATCAGTTTTGGTGGAGAAATTTGTTTATGAGCAGAGGAAATTTAGATGGAATGAGACTTACTGGTTTTACTTCATTTCTATATTTGGTTATAACACTATAAAGAGTGTTAATGTGATTTTATGCCTGTACAAGAACTCATCCCCAAATAACCAAATCAGTTTGATCTTTTTGACTTAATGTAGCGTTAGCTAGTGTTAGCATTATCATGTAAAACTCCTTGAACTACATTTCTCTGATCGACAGCTGTTGGACTGGCTGAAACTTAAATCACGTTTTAATATTGGAGAACAACAAATCAGGGGCTTAGGGTGAGCCAGGATGGGTCAGGTCCTGATGGGTCAGGGTGGGCCTTGGTAGGTCAAGGTCCTGGTGGGTAGGGGTCAGACCAGTTACTCACAGTGGATTTTGTAGTCCTTGTACTGCCTGTCTTCAATTGCAGTGACGTACAGTGTTGCTCTGTCTGGGAAAATGAGTCCATCTGGTTTCTGTCAAAGGGGACAAAGACACTTTAAGAAGCTTCAGAGACAAGATGCAATAGATAAAACTCTAAGCACAGGAATCAACATGTGGACTAGGGCTCCACAATATATCTAAAGTGTACCTTCATGCAGATATTAGCCTTCATATATATTGCAACAACTACCTAAATTAAAAATAAATGGTCGTCCCTATTTGTAAATTTTAATGAAGTGACGTGATGTTCCATACTGAGCATTAATGCTCGTGCGGGTCAACGGCTTATCAAATGAACTCTTACTGTCCTGGATACCTGCTCCATGCAGACGGCTCCGGCTCATAACTGATAACCCTTATCCCGATATACAATATCTCAATTTTTGTTCTAAATATCCTCTAAAACACTAAATTCATTCCTCATCATCAACATAAACACACAGTAAACTGATGAATTTAACGTCATTGTGATTTTTTTAACCAGGGACCTGCTTTCATAAACTTAACACCAGCGTTTCCTCAACCATTAACTAGTTTATACTCAAAGTTTGCAATATAGACATTTTATATATCCCATGCAAAACATCTCGGGATAAAGCGCGTACACTCGATACTCCGCCCACCACTACCTCACAAATCTCATGAGCGCGAGTATCTGAACAGGTCTTGTAAAGCTCCTTTACAAACGGTGTCTGACTCAAGCCGGGACAAAACTTTTTCGTATATCAGTTTTTAAAAGCATAGAGCACCGACAGGTATCCGGTTCTTTTCATTTCGGCACCAGCGCCCGCCATCAATGTCCAATCTGAAGCCGCGTTAGTTTCATGGCTGCTGCAAAGCAAACAGGTTGCAGAAAAGCGTCACTGATACCAGCGAACGGAAGCGTTTGGACAAACAGTTTTTTCTCCCATCACCCATTGCCCCCCGTCCAATAGAAGTACACTGACGTCACCATGGTTACAACCAATCATCAACTGTAGGAATAGAAATATCTGGGACACAATGCCCGACACCCGTCTTCATCCAACCAAATCCCTGTAACCAGGCAGAAAACTTATTTTGGAGGGAAACGGCTCTGAAAGGACCCTTGGAAAAAGTTGTTTTATCCTGGCGGGTAGAAGTTCTGGAGGCCAGACAGCCAAGCCGAGACAGAATCCATGAAGCAGATTTAGCTGCTTCTGCTTCAGTAAATCCTGGTTGGAGACGAAACTTCTAGTAGAGACACTGGTCTGTGTTCACGCTGTGGGGGGGGAACAGGTGGAGCCATAATCTGTGTTTACATATGTCTTAACTGTTTGTCTTAATTGTGTTTGGAGGTCATAGAAATGGTTTTAATGAGCTTTTAACAGATTCTGGACACGTTTATATTTACTCACCAGACCCGACGAGAAAATCCAAACTATTCCAGGAACTGAGTTGTAGTTTCTGATCATGAAGCTGAAGTGTGCGCACGCGCACACACACACACACACACACACACACACACACACACACACACACACACACAGAGACTTACCAGCCACTTGTCCCTGGCATAGATAACTGTGTTGAGCATGGACTCGTAGAAGAGACAGTAACCCATCCACTCTGATATGATGATGTCCACTTCATCCACCGGCAGCTCCACCTCCTCCACCTTCCCTTTAATGATGGTCACCACTGGAGACAAAAGGACAGGTTAGGGTTGTTTTACCTGAACAAACGCAGAAAGTGCTGACCCGTTCCGGTCCAGTTACTCACCATCATCCAGGTTGTTGGCTTTGACGATTTTCACAGCGTAGTCCGAGATGCTGCTGCACTCGATCTGGTGAACAGAAGGAAGAAAGTTTAACCGCGACTCAGACCATGCAAGCAGATAAAAGACCCAACTAGACGTACCCCGATGACTTTCTTAGCTCCAGCTTTAGCAGCAAACATGCAGAGGATGCCCGTCCCACTGCCTACGTCCAGCACCACCTTATCCTTAAACAGGTGCTTGTTGTGAAACATGGAGTTACGATAGGTGAGAGTGCGCACCTCGTCTTTCAGCATCTCCTACAACAGCAGCAAAACATACATGAAGAACCCAGATCTTATCACATCAACACACATTTAGACCATAATTTACCTCGTGGATCCCAAAGTGGGCGTAAGAGTCGAAGTAGTAATCCTTAGACGTCATGTCTTCAGCTGCAGGCTTGACTGAGGTCTCTCCCTGAGAAACCTCAACAAAGACGAAGACAGTCAATGCCTGAGGTCAACCAAATGTCCACAAGCATCCATGAAATTCATCTTCAGCCTTCAATCAGGTGCAGTTAAAACTAAAAAGAACTAATGTCACAATAAACAACATTGGCCATTAAACTTAGTAATTAAGACCAAATATTTCTTTCTGGTTTTTGAGCCTCCCAAAGACAGAGCTGCAACGATTAGTCGACGTTGTCGATAATAAAAATAGTCAACGAATTTACCCGCTGACTACTGTCGGGGGAAAAAAAACGAGAAAAAAACTCCCAAAAAACTGCAGAGTGAGACGTCGTCTTCTTTTTCTATCTCTGCTGAGAGTTGCACATGCGCAATCAAGTCCGCCAGGGGAAAATATGGTGGCCGACCAGGGAACAAAACCGCGGCGAAGACGTCATAAGTTCGAAATAACTTCACGTTAAACTTTTAAAATAAATTAAATACATGTGAGATTTGTAAAGCCGACCTTGTGTACCACGAAGTACGTCTGCAACGCTCGAATATTTAAAGAGGAGGAACGTCGGACTTACAGAACAACCTCATGCAAGATTTCAAAGCTGAAAGTGAAACAAGATCCATTTAATAAATCATGAGGTACAGAATCCGATTGGTGGACTAGTCGTTTTAATAGTCGGCGATTAATCGACCATCAGAATAGTCATTAGTAACAGCCCTACTATCAAGTCATTTCCTCTTTCCATTATTTTCTGAAGTTTCATCCCATTTTGGGAATGGAAGGTGGACCAGGACAAAATCCTCCTAGAAGACATCCATTCCCTAATGTGTGTTCATCCTGTAGTCACAAAGCACCTTGAATTCAAAAAGCCAGAACCCACACAGAGCTCAGCCTGCTTCACTGGAGAGGGCAGAATTCATTTACAGTGTGAGCTCATGAAGCTGCTGATTAACGAGGAAAGAAACATCCTCCTGCTTCATAATCCCAGCTGGAGGCGAATTCTGCATGGATGAAAACCTGCTCAAGGCCCGTTTCTGCTCCCTCAAGTACGTAAACAGCAGCGTACGTTTCAAACGTTGTCATACGTCTTCGTACCTCCAGGCATGTTTTCCATTGCCAAGGTGGTTAAGCCAGTTCCTCCACTAGGGGGCAGTGCTGAGTTCATGTTTACTCCCATGAGCCGTTGTCAGTTTCAGACAGTTTAGCCGTGGTAACGCGTGGCTATGAAGTCGTTTCCAACCACCCAACAAACCTTCCTTCCCTGCTTGCATGTCAGCTATTCTGCTCAGCACTGCCACCGTGAATTCTGGTGGTATTGCTCCGTCTTCTGCATCAAGTGATGGATAGCTAAGCTTCCTGAAAGCCAACCAAATTATGTAACCGACAGCATAATGGACCTTCTTTCCTAGCAGGACTGGACTGGGATTAATGGAGATTCTAAGGGATGAACAACACAGCTAAATGAGGAGGTCCTGGAGGATGAAGACCAGAGCAAGTGTCCACTCTTGGACTGGAATCTCCTCAGGTCCTGTTCTTCAGGTTCCTCTCTCTCTCCCCATTTGTTGACTGGTCAGTCTCAAAACCTGGATAAAAATTTGTGTTGTCTTCCACTTCTGAGACATCCTCCTCTATCAGTGGCCTCTTCATCATGTCCAAAAACCTGGACCAGAACCTCTTCGACAGAGAACCGGTTGGTCAGTTGCCTGCTCAGAGTAAAAGGAGTGCAAGGCATAGGGAATAGGCACAGAAGCGTGGGAAAGAGATGTGCTCACATAATAGACACCTGTCTGGTCTGTGTGAGGATACAATTCATGGTTTCATCAGGAAGTTGGTTCACATGAGCTGATGAAAGAGATGAGTACCCGCAAGACATTGTTCAGTCTGAAAAATGTGTGTGTGTGAATGAGTGAGTGAGTTGGGGTGGTGTGGATGAATATAGTTTGGCTATCCATTCATTTCCTACGGCGGTCACTTTTAACCAGGAACACCGCAGGTGTAACAAGGTTGATTAAAACACTCAAGATTCAATGAAAGGGGTGATAGTCACTTTTATGTGTTCAAGTGTATCGTGTGGAGGATATCACGGGGCCTTGAGGCAACCAGATGTAAAACACAATATTTATGAGTGTTTAAAGTTGTAAATCAGTCAGATTTGACCCGAACACGACAGGCGGGTTTAAAGGGGTCAAACATGTGGCCCGGAAGCCATAACCGGCCCATCAGGATGTCCAATCTGGTTTGTATATTAAGTAATTGTAATATTCTAATAACAGTAAATGTAATATAACCTTGTATGACTGTAGCGATTTCTGTCTAAAACTTGAACAAAGTTGGGGGGGTGGGGGGTTTACTAAGGGGTAACCAGTAAGTGATCTTACAGGTTTAAACAAGTCGAAACTCCCACCAGGCAGTCAGAAGGCAGCACAAAAGGAGCACATGGGTAGACCTGTCTGCGCCATTTTTTAAAACCACTCCATGAAAACTACCAACTACTAGCCTTTCCCCTACGAGTTAATCCTCATGGGTAGTTTTCTAAACCACCAACCAGACAACTAGTTGTGGCTAGTGGCAAACATTTTACCTAAAACACAAAAACTTTGAGGTAATGACCGATAATGGGAGCTACTGTCAAAATAAAGTCTAAAAGAAATATATTAAGTTTGATAAACCACCCGATCAGTGCAAACGATAATGGTTGATGTTGGCTGAATTTACAGAGAGTCTCCAGGTGAGCGCGTGATAAAGGTAGCATCCCGCTAACTCCTGCTAACACGTTAGTCTCCATGCGGTCACCGCCGGCGAGATGACGCACCAGCTAACAATGGCTAGCAGCATCCCAGCTAACTCACAGGATTCACCTCTCACTGAGATAGAAAGAAAACGGTTTAAACATTTTTTATCTTTTGCATTCTATTTGTTCTGAATGTGAGACCAATGATGGAGCGGGAACAGGATTACTGAAGATGCTCGGTAAGAAAAAAAAATGGAAGCGTCGTTGCTTGCTAAGTAGACATGATGGAAAACCTCCACATACTGAGACTAACGGCTCTCAAACCGCTGTTGGGCAGATTCACGTGAGCGCGTGGTTATTACAAGAGAGACACGTCGTGTTTCCTACAGTAAAACCTTACCTCCATCCTTTCTGCTGGCGCCGCCATTTCGATCTCCTTACCAACGTCGTTTTTTCTTCTTCTACTACTCCTTTGTCCCGCCTCCACGTCTTCTTCTACTTTATGCGATATGATGGAACGTCAGTATCCAGGGCGCCACCTGCCGGCCATCTACGTGTCACCGCTCCCACTGATCCACATATCCACGGGTTGGTTTTTCCTCTTTATTGAACAGTTTAAAAAATCCAACTAGGCGCAGATAATCATGGAAAATCGTTCAAATATTAAAAGCAGCTGATAAAAATCCAACATTAAAGAATAAAACTTAAATAAATCAAATTTAAATTCAAACCTAAACCACAGGTTCTTAGTTTACATACAGCACTAATGTCTCTGAAAGCCTTAAGGCATTTCTTTTCTGTTTTCAGTATCTCAACAGATGCATAGAAATATTTTCAATCCTTCTTAAATGCCAGAAGATTTGGAGAAACCTTGAAAAGTCTGCACTTGCATATATATTTCACGGCAGTCCCCATTTTTAAGCCCCTCACCAATAATGATCAGCCGGTGGAGCAGGTGGAGTCTGACTGAAATCGACTCAGGCCTGAGCTTCAACATACATGTCACTTCCATCTACAAGAAAGCTCAGCAGCACTTTAACCTGCTGAGGAAGCCCAGGGGTTTCAGTGTCAGCAAGGACACTGGTTTTGGTCTATTCACCTAGAGAATCCATGATAATAACTCACTCGCCACTAAACATAAAACCAAACTCTCCCAGAAAATAAGACAGGCCAGAAAATAAGAGGATAACCCCAAACAGCACTCACAGACCTCCACACCAGGACAGCCACAGCCATCACACAGGACCCCACGCACCCCCTGCACCCATCCATCCAGCTTCTACCATCAGGTCCCACTACCCTGGAAAATAAATATGAAAAAAAAAATCCTTCATTCTCACATCATCAGCACTCTGAACAGTGTTGCTGTTTTTGTTTTGTTTTTTGTGTGTTGATGATGGTTTTTTGTGTTTTTATCTGGAGCCTATCAGAGAAATTTCGGTCACTTGTGACAGACAATAAAGTTCACTGTAACAAATTGCTGTAAAAATACTGGATATTTTTAACAGTAGTATACTGTTCTCCATTAATACAGTTGAATACTGTAATTTCTGACGTCTTTAAGAGAGAAAATATTAATGGCAAGCTTCTGGAAACTATTACAGTACAGAGCAGTATTTTTTTTTTTTTTACAGCAAGCCACCATAATCCTACAGTATAATATAGTATTTCTTTTCTTTTTCGGTTGAGACATGTTCTTTGGTCCGTTCAGTTAGACATCTGAACAAAATTAGAAAATTAAGTGAATTTAAAATAGGTCTACACATCAGTGTGTTTATTCAAGATTGAGGAAACACTAACAAGAAGAGAGGAATTACGTTTCATCCGGATTGTTAAACTGAGAGCACCAAGCTGGACGGAACACTTCAAGTGACACGCTTTCCCTCTTCTCATCAAGTGAGCAGCGTTCCGTCATCAACCCTCCTCCCAAGGCTTTGTTAAAAAGGTAAATATCATCTTGCTAAAGTGAGAATACGATATTATGTGATTTTTTTGTTGGATTAGCATTTACCTGTTGTAAGCTAGCATGCTATTCACTCTTTTAGCAACTGCGGATAAAAGTTAAACTTTCTGTTGAAGCACGTTGCTAGCTTGAGCTGGTCGGTCATTCTTTGTGATTGCTACAAGGTTCAATTTTACAATTTGTTGCGGTATTCTACATGTAAAACGATTTAAAGGAGTTTATAGGGAGACACCGTTATAAAGGTTGATGCAAAAAGCTTAAGGCAGCTTCAAAGTGGACTTAGTGTAATATAGCTAACGGTTAACAAGTTGTTGGGGAATGACTTTTTTCTTGAAAGAGCATTTTAAATATTAAGTGTAAGTGAAATAATTTTTTTGTGAAGGTCTGTAGGGTAAACGATAACATGATAACTTGTAATATATGTGGTAAGGCCTGCAGGAACACATTTGCTCATGTCAGGCACATGCGGACTCATAGTTGTCTACCATGACTGTACATGGAATTCCATTCTTAATTTGAATACTGTTCATGTTTTACAGATGTCTGCCACTGCAGCTGATGTAGAGTGAACCCTGACCCTCCCAACCACTCCACGACTGATTCTACTGGGTAAGTATCATAACAGCATTACATGGAATATAGAACAAATTGAGTCTGAGTGTAACGGTGTAACTTTTTATGTTCTGTCTTTAATGTGTTATCCTGCAAAATACACAGACATTGCAATGAATATACTGAACACATTTATGTCCTAATTTCCTCTTAGCACCACAGTTCAATCGCGTTGCTGGGATTATTGACCTAAAACACTAGTGAAACAACAAAAAAGAACTCCAAGTTGGACAAAATAGACAAAATAGTAATGTTAAAAGTAAAAAACTATATATATTATGTTACTTTTTCTTTAAACTTCTTGTCCAGGGCTCTTACACCCATATTTCTTTTCCATGATTGTTGTCTGCATCAGTTGCTGGTGATGGAGTCACATTGGGCCACTGGATGATCAGCATTGAAAGCCAGGTCATCTGTGAAGGCACCCAAAAAACCTTCATCTCAGGGCTTGCTGCAGTTTTCGCAACATTCTACGTGTTCAACCTGGAATACCAAGAAGAAGCTGCAAGGACCCTGGAGTTTGTGCAAAGGTAAATTTTGTGTCAGAAATATTGTTTGAATGTGTTACCCCTCTTCCCAGCTCTTGTTTAGGAATATTGAATTGTTATTTAATATAAGCCATGCTTATATATTCATTTTACAATTACAACATTTCTAAAGAAATTTTGAATGCTGCTAATGCAGCCACCCACGCCCGAGAGCGGCAGCCATGTTGGAGCACCTACATTAATGAGTGTGAGGGAAGGGCAGCTGAAAAAAACATTTACTTGTAAAAGACACCTGCAATAAGACTGCTGGAGCGTGTGTGTGTCAGAGAGGGATCATAAGAGAGACACACTGAGTCAGACAGAGAGACACACACAGAGTTAGACAGAAACATGCACACTGAGTCAGACAGACACACACCGAGTTAGACAGAAACACACTGAGTTAGACAGAAACACACCGAGTTAGACAGAAACACACTGAATTAGACAGAAACACACTGAGTCAGACAGACACACACCGAGTTAGACAGAAACACACTGAGTTAGACAGAAACACACCGAGTTAGACAGAAACACACTGAATTAGACAGAAACACACTGAGTCAGACAGACACACACCGAGTTAGACAGAAACACACTGAGTTAGACAGAAACACACTGAGTTAGACAGAAACACACTGAGTTAGACAGAAACACACTGAGTTAGACAGAAACACACTGAGTCAGACAGACACACACCGAGTTAGACAGAAACACACTGAGTCAGACAGAAACACACCGAGTTAGACAGAAACACACCGAGTTAGACAGAAACACACTGAGTTAGACAGAAACACACTGAGTTAGACAGACACACACTGAGTTAGACAGAAACACACTGAGTTAGACAGAAACACACTGAGTTAGACAGAAACACACTGAGTCAGACAGACACACACTGTGTCAGACAGAAACACACTGAGTTAGACAGACACACACTGAGTCAGACAGACACACACTGTGTCAGACAGAAACACACTGAGTTAGACAGAAACACACTGAGTTAGACAGACACACACTGTGTCAGACAGACACACACTGTGTCAGACAGAAACACACTGTCAGACAGAAACACACTGAGTCAGACAGACACACACTGAGTCAGACAGACACACACTGTGTCAGACAGAAACACACTGAGTTAGACAGAAACACACTGAGTTAGACAGACACACACTGTGTCAGACAGAAACACACTGTCAGACAGAAACACACTGAGTTAGACAGACACACACTGTGTCAGACAGAAACACACTGTCAGACAGAAACACACTGAGTTAGACAGAAACACACTGAGTTAGACAGACACACACTGTGTCAGACAGAAACACACTGTCAGACAGAAACACACTGAGTTAGACAGACACACACTGAGTTAGACAGAAACACACTGAGTTAGACAGACACACACTGAGTTAGACAGACACACACTGAGTTAGACAGAAACACACTGTCAGACAGAAACACACTGAGTTAGACAGAAACACACTGAGTTAGACAGACACACACTGTGTCAGACAGACACACACTGAGTTAAACAGACACACACTGAGTTAAACAGACACACACTGAGTTAAACAGACACACACTGAGTTAAACAGACACACACTGAGTTAAACAGACACACACAGAGTCAGACAGGGAGAGAGACAAATCGGAAGCTAACTGAGACAACTGTAAAGTTCCAAAAGGAAGTCAAACCATAGCCTGCTTCCTTTTGGAACCCATCTTAAGGATGGGGCTGGTCAGACTGACCATGTCAGTCTGTGTGATGCTCTTATTGAGCAATGTGTCCTTCTCTAACAGCCTTTCTTAAGTTGACCTGAAATACAGTCTTCAAAAAGTAGATACATTTTGAACTTTGAAGAACTAAATTCTTAGAAATCACTGCCAACAAATTTCCCAAATATGACATGTTTCCTAATGCCTCAAATTAGTTAAATAAATTCTGTTTTAATTGTAGCAGCTGATCTATTGTAATCCTCAATCATGAATGTTTTCTTATTTCTCACTGATAGTTTTTAAAAAAAAAATCAAATTTTCATCCTCTCATCATTTTGAGTCACTGAGGTGATTATCATATAAATGCATCTTAATTCTTTTTTCAGTTAATGTGAAAGGGTTCCATATGAAATTATTTTTAGTTACCACACCTAATATCTTATATAATTTCTCTATTATTTCATTTTAGGCGCCTCATTGGGATCAATCCCGAAAGGGGAGGAAAGACCAGCCAGGGAAAAGTGGTGTCAAAGAGGACGGGGAAGCTGGTCCACAAAAAGGCAACAACGGTGAATCCCCATGTGGCCACTCTCCTAAAAAATTTGATGGACTTTGAGTGGGGGTTTATTTAGTTCAAACTGTCTCAGGTGCCCATGGTCAATTTTTTTACTCACAGTTGTTGAAAACCTGTTTATGTTTAGTTTTTATTGTTGTGAAATGTGTGTAATGAAGTTAGCTTTTACTTTGTTCTTAGCTGCTATGCAGTGACTTTAACTGAACTGTTTCAATGTTTTGGTGAACGGAGGAAGGAAGAGGAAAAAATAACAAGCAGTAAAGTGAAGAGGATTTGAATTGGCTGATGATTTCTATTCTGTTTGCAAACAGTCAAACCAGCCTCGATCAATTTTGACCCAGTAGGACAACACAAAGTTTAATAAATGTAATGTGATCTAAATCCCATGTCATAGTTCAAGAAAAAATATGACAGTCAAGTAATGATGCTTGTGGATTTTATGGATACTACAAAAGTTCAGTTTTAATAAATATCAATGTTGTGAGGCCATCTCTTGTCTGAGCTCTTTCTTATGGCTGTTTTAATTTATTAGTAGTATAGTTTTACTTTTCACTTTAAAGATAACATTTTGTAGGATTTTGATATAGTTTTACAGTAATAAGTTGTTAATGGAGAATACTGTAAGAACTGTAAAATAACAGTATAATGGCAAAGAACTGACAGTATAATACTGTAATGTTTGTTTTATATACAGCACAGTACTGTAATGTTTTTACAGTAATATACTGTTGCTGTAGATTACAGTAGATATACTGTAGATTAACAGTTTCAAGCTGGCAACTCTAGCTGCCAGTAGTTAACTGTAATTTAACAGGAAAATTTGTTACAGTGTTTATAAAATTTCACAGTAATGAAAATATCATTACACAAAAATTCAACATCTTTAACCCCAAAATTAACTTTATTATAATCAAATACTGGTAGAACATTCTCTGAAGATGAACCTTCAGAAATCTAGTTCCAAAAGGATTTAACAATACTGCAACTGTAGAAAAGATGTTTTTTTTTTTTTTTATTACTGTCCAACTTTAACCTTAATCTTAAAAATTCAGCACATGGGACGTCCCGGGCCTCTTCACGTGATCCTGTTAGCTAGTTTCTGGAACTTGCAATCGATCACATGGTTGTATCATTAACGTCTTTATCTCGAGTGTAATATGGAAAATGAACAAAGAACTGCAGCTTTTGCCGCCATTTTCCATCTTCCAGGTTTGTCTCCAGAAAGTGTATGTGTAATATGTGTAAAACATGCTGGAGGGAAACATCCTCACCACGATCAGCTGACAGGAAGTGAGTCTTGTTACGATGCAGAAACACTGATTAATCACTTAGATTGTACTGCGTGTTAACACAGGATAGTAAAATGTTTGGATTCACCGTGTTTTAGTGTGTAAGACTCCATGCTGCTGCAGCCTGCTGGTCCTACACATCACTGATGCGTCGATGATGGCATCTTCAGAATAAACCTCAGGTCAGGTCTTTCATGACATGGGATGTTAGAGCAACCAGAACCAGAAGTTAAACTAGAAGAAGGCAGCATGTCTTTCACAGCACTGGAACTTTGTCTGGACTCGGGCTATGGTTGAAGAGGTTCTTTTGGATCCCATATTTGATAAACTGAAATCTTTATTGACAGTATATATCTCATAAAACACACCGAAATGAGTCCTCTGCTTTTAACTCTTTACCAGTTACACTAGGAGCAGTGGGTTGCCATATCACTCACATCCAGGGAGCGGTTGGGGGGCTAAGGGCCTTGCCCAGGGGACCACAGTGGTTCACCTGTCGCCAGTGTGAGGACTTTAACATCAGGCCCTCCAGGCCCAAGCCCACCTCTGTACCCCTCCCTTATGTTCTCCACAGGACTTGTGGACTCTGAGGCAGACATCCTTCCTGTTAAGAGTCTCCAGCTGCTGCTTCACCTGACTTCTAGAGACAGACAGGCTGGAGGTGGGGGGCATAGAGCTGGCTCCGACTCTGTGCCGGGCCAGAGTAAAGAACCACTTGTTGTGGGCTGGGAACAGGATTATGGTCGCCAAGCAAACCAGCTGAAATGTTGTGTAGCAGGTGCAGCTTATAGCCTGCTTGATTCAAGATAGGACAATAAGACACCTGAGCTGCAACCTGCAGGTGAAGCTGAAACAGCGGTGGAAGAAGATGAGGTTAGTATTCCTGTTTCATGTTTCCTACCACCGTTAATGCCATATTTATTGTTGCATTTATTATGACCATTTGCTGTTGTAGATATTAAACAATAGTAGCCATTAGCATTGTCAGTTAGCATTTGGAAACGGTCAGCATGGAAGAGAGCAACACAAACCTGTAAAACACCATATGCTGCGGAGTTTAAGAGGTATGTTTGCTGGAAAAACGAAGAAAAGTCATACACTGTCTTCCATTATGTTAACAGAAATTCAGAATATAATAGAGGGAGGGGCTGCATGCGTTTAAAGTGGTGCAATGACATATTCTAGTCCTCCGGTTGTAGAAAACCATTTCATCTCAGCTGGAACGAAAAGCACTTTATCTGCTTCAGAGGAGAAATGTCATTTTGAACTGCAAATGCAAGCAACTTAAAACTGGCTGTACCATCAACCCGATCCAGTACAAGAACCAGTCCTGGTACGCAGGGAGAAGTTGGTGTGTTGGTGACAGCATCCATGACTTATGGGATAGTGTGTTTGACTCCAGAGGTGTGAGGTCTGATGCCTGCAGGCAAAGGAAGAAATGAAGGCATAAGTGAGTGTTCAGCTCTTTCTGGACCTCCATCAGTCTAACCTGTGATCCTCTGATCACACATCCCAGTGTTCTGCTGGACCTTGTGTCCCTGCTCTATGTCAGTATAGCCTCTTGTAACCTTCATCAGGTTACTGGTGAACCAGGTTGGTTACTGGGGAGCACCTCCCTGTGCTTGAGGTGAGGTAGCCTGTCATACTCTCAGTTGTGGTATTCATGTCATTTCCATTTGCCTCACAGAGTTTAGCCAGTCTTTGACTTTGAAGCACCTCCAGCGATGCTTGGCAGGGGGGTGGAGGTGAGGGGAACCAGGCTGTGATGTGGCTTTCCGGGTGGAGGACGGTCAGATGAGCTGCATGCGTCTCTTGAATATACACAGAATAAACCCAACCCTTAATTTAATCTGGGGTGCAGTAGCAGAGGTGAAATCGTCACCATGGAAGTGTTGGGATGTTGTGGTTGTAACATAGCAACGGCTGAGCTAATGTCCCAGGAAGCGTTTGTAGAGGTGAAGCTAGGATAGACACTTACTAGAACACCAGCTGTTCAATGTGCACACATCTCCTCCTTCCCTGGGTCCAGGTTCTGTCTGGCCGCCCTCCTGCCCTCCTCTGGCATTTTTCTTTTTCTTTTCTATTTGGTGAATAATTTGGCTTTGTTATGGTTAGTGGCATAAATTTGTGCGTTATTTATTTATATTTGTTTTAGCCAAAGTTAATTTAATTTCATATTAAAGCCTAGTGGTACAGAGGTGGGCTTGGGTTGGGAGGGTTCAAGTCGCCAGGCTGAGGTGAACCTCTGTGGGCCCCCGAACAAGACCCTCAACTCCCCAAACTGTTACCCGGCCACAGGAATCCGGCCTGTGCAGTGGTTCCCAAACTTTCTCTGCAGGCCCCCTTTTCTTCGACAACTATCGTGTGAAGAGGGAGGACAGATGCAGGTGGTAAATATTGTATTTTTTTATTCCACCCCATTTATTCATTTTGGGATCTGGTTTAATTTTTTTTTTGTTTTCAGGCACCCAAACCCCAGGTCCAGGTGAACGAAACATCTGGTTGATTAAAGAAACTTGAGCGGACACTTCAACTGGTCTCTGTGGACATAGACTTCATTATTTATCACAATGACTTTAAGGTCAAAACCTCTGGGACCCCTGCGCTCTTTGGAAGGGGGTGCTGGAACCCAGGTTGGGAACCGCTGGTCTAGATGGTCCTTTCTGTCCCTATGGAGCACATTTCTTCCAGAGCCGATCTGAAGTGCTGAATCATCTAACCATAGTTTGGAAAAGAAAGTCGTCTCCAGTCCTGAACATCAGGCATCTTTCTTACACAGGAAAGTGGGAGATGCAGCTCTGTCCTCCTGGACCAGGGCTGTAAAATGCTAACCACCTCCTTCTTTCTTCTTCTTTTGTTGGGTTGCTAACACATGTGAATACACCCCTTTTAGTTTATTTTTTTTTGGTATGGGTTAAACTGTTTTTGCTAATATTTCCATCTTGCCAGACCCGTTAATTTCAACTGGCTTTTGGGAATCAGTACATGAGTACCTTCTCCAGAGTTCTTTCAGTAATGCTAATAATCATGTTATGAACTCATGGGGGCTTACAAAGACTTAATTACAGACTTTTAGGTAGAACAGGAGACCACCAGGCCAGTATTTGTCAAGTAGCTGTAAGGCCTAACGGACAAACAGCAAAATGCAAAATAGTATAATAATAGTCCACGTTATCATGCAGTAAGAAATGACCTGTTGATTTGAATGTGAATGTATTTGTTCATAAAAAGGGTGGTTGCAGGTCAGAGCACAGTAAAACACCCTTTAATATTTACAATATTTATTCAGACTTACAGTTTTATTTCTACTGTGTAGTGAGTCACTACAAGGATTTTCTTTAATAAATCTGTAATGAAAGACATACTGAAGAGTTTCAGTCATTGTCGTCTCCACGGTGATAGCCTCTGAGGATGATCCATGTTTTAGTGAGCACAAATGTTTGCCCACAGGGCAAGAGGGAAGGAGAAAGGGTTGGCTCAGTAAAAGCATCTAACCCTGACAAAACATCCCCACAATAAAGTGCTTAAAGTAACTAAAGCTCTGCATGTTTTTTTCTTGAGCAACCCATTAGATGGTTTCATGAAAACAAGGAGGATGGAAAGCCTTCTAAGTCTAAGGAGGAGAGATGAAGTTATATAAAAGGTGTCACATGACTTTTACATAACATGCAAAATGAGCAGTTAGCAGGAAGCTAGTGATTAACAAATCTCATCAAGCCTTACTTTATTCCCTGTAGAATAAAATATGGCTCTAAAACCTCCATGTACTTTTCAGCATTGATGGAGCTTCACAGATGTGGAAGCTGCCCATGCCATAGGCACTAATGCAGCCCCATCCCATCAGAGATGCAGCTTTTCACCTGTCCACTGATAACAAGCTGGATGCTCCCTCTCCTCTTTAGTCTGCAGGACACGCCGTCCATGCTTTCCACAAACTAGTTCACATCTTCATCAAGGTTTCCACTTTGCCTCAGACCATTTAAATGAGCTTTGGTCCAGAGAAGACGGAAGAAGCTGGTTCTGGATCCTGTTCACATCTGGCTTCTTCTCTGCATGATGGAGCTTTAACCTGCATTTGTGGGTTTCAGGGTGAACTGTGTTCACAGACAGTGGTTTCTGGAAGTCTTCCTGAGTCCATGCAGTGGTTTCCAGTAGAGAATCATGTCTGTTTTTAATGCAGAACATCACCAGCATCCAGCCTTGTCCCCAGGACACAGAGATTCCTCCTAATTCTCTGAATCTTCTGATGATATTGTACACTGTAGATGGAGGATCTTCAGAGTCTGAGGAACATTTTTCTGAAATTGTTCCAGTTTTAGATCCAGTTTGTCTCAGATTGGTGAAGCTCTGTCCATCTTTTCATCTGAGAGACTCTGCCTCTCTGAAATGCTCCTTTTATACCAGTCATGTTACTGACCTGTTGCCAGGTAACCTGGTTAGTTGTCCAATGCTCCTCCAGGTGTTTCTGGTTTGTACCAGGTACTTTTCCAGACTTTTCGTTGCTCCTGTTCCAACTTTTTCCATCAGATTCACTATCAGCTCATATTTTCATCACATGGTGAAACGTCTCCGTTTCATCCTCTGATGTGTTGGTGATCTGCTGCTGGGAATAACATGTGGGTTTGTGAGATATGGAAATCATTGTTTTTTTCTATTTATTTATTTTTTTAAACAACTTTTTAAAAATTGGGATTTCAATATTTCTCCCTTATTTCTTGACTAAATTTGTTCATGTTTGCTCCTACAAGATTTAGATCACAGTCAGTTATCACACAAACATAATTTGACACAAACTCTTTGAATTTAGCTAAAAACTTCCACACTGATCCATCCAAAATCCTCTTTGGCCAACATCAAACTTAGGTGTCCAGCTCTGGTCTTCGAGGTATCCCTGCAAGTTTTAGATGTCTCCCTGCTCCGACACACCTGGTTCTAATTAATGGCTCTCCTCAACAGCTTGTTGTCAAGTTATGCCCAAACACGTTGATCCATTAATCTGATTCAGGTGCGCTGCAGCAGGAAACATCCAAATCCTGCAGGACAGCGGCCATGCAGGACGCAAGACTGGCGTACGCGTTCACGAGGGCGTCGCGCGTTCACGCTTTCCCGTGTCACGAGCCTTATCCGACCCGTGAGTGGAAGCTGGAGAATTACAACGGACGTCAATTATAGAGGACATAAAATTTTAAACCAAGTTTAGTGCGCGATAAAAAAGAAAGAGTGAAACCTCTCACTTTATATCGCTGGATGACACGTGACACCTGTGAATTATTCTGGTCACCTGCTGATGGACTCCAGTATTTGAATGATATTGCTAGCCAGCTAGGTAGCTAGCTGTTAAGCTAGCTTAACGGTTCGTGACTCGAAGTAACTTAACACTATATTAACGTACCATAATTTTATGAACCCGTCTAACCGAATTAATCTTGGAGACATTTAAAATAGTTAACATTTCTAATTTCACCTAACTGTAGGTGTTATGCTTCGCTTCTAGTCCTAGCTAGATAAGGATTGAATGAAATAACGTTAGCTTGCCGTAGCCAGCGGAAACGAGCCAGCTAAGCAGGATAACGTCAACTTACCTTGCCATCCAGTGAATTTAGTTAGTGCTATCTGAGCTAACCGGCCACGGACATCAAGTGTCTATAGTAACACATCAGCCAGTCAATCGGTCGTAAGTTGTAACGAGCGAGTGGAAGTGCGAAGCAGCTAGCTTCTCCTAAACGTCAAGTTGTCCATCACCGCTCCAGCCCAGCGTGAACGGCTGACCAGCGTCCGCTCTGTTTTACGGATAAGGCCGGAATAAGGACAGAAACCTGCAAACATGCCGGCTGTGTCCAAAGGAGATGGAATGCGGGGATTAGCCGTTTTCATTTCGGACATTAGAAACTGTAAGTGGCTTCATTTTAATCTGTTTGAATATTTATTTCCAGTAAAGCTGACATGTTGGTAGTACTGGTGTTGCTTCCAGAATGTGGAGAAATGACTCGGTGGCCCTGGCTAGTAATCACCTGAAGATGCTTTTTAAAAAAATATTTTTATTTTATTTATTATTTTTTAGGCTTTTAACTAGAGCAGTATGAAGTGCCACCTGGACCGTTTTGCCATCGCTTGCTGCAGAAAACAAGGCCTCGGATCTCAAACCTCTAAAATATTAGAAATGTTCAATAACATTACAATAAAGCAGATTTAGCTGTTTAAAACAGCTCAACAATTAAACTGCACGTAGGATTAATGTTTGAGATGATAAAATATCAGTAATAACTCTGACTTACAGGTTTTAGAGGGCTTGAACCTGACTGGATCCCTGACTGGACCCCTCATAGCTCACTAAAAAACGGCCAGTAAGGCCTTGTAAAATTAGTAATCATAACAAAGTACAATAAGAAAATGAGTTTAGATGTTTTTCTGCTTTTAGGTTGTAGTATTTGATCGCTCTTTACTGTTTTTGTTTTGCACTGATCAGCAGTAAGCTAACATCTCCTGTTTGGTTTGTTCTGGGTCAGAGTTGACGGGACGGCCTCCTCATGGTAAAATATTTGCCCCTCAGGGTTTATGATCATCTGGACATCTTTGTACTGGTCTTCCTAACCGATCCAATGTCTGCTTGTCTGTAAATACTTTTTGTTTTTGCTGTACATTGGAAGCACCTTTCAATGATGCTCCCAGTTATAATTTAACCATGTTTTAGACCATAGACTTAGCTTATGATGTTTATTGTGGTTTTCTTTAGTAGTAACAGAAACATGAAGTGAGGACCACTGGTGGGATTGGTTGTGTTTTGTGTCACAGTGTTTAAAACAGTCATTTTTTTGTTTTTGTTTTTGAGTAAATTATGTGTTTTGTGTTGACTTGGTTTCAGGTTTACTGGTGATTAGACTCCACGTTCACATTTTACAGTGATGACTGAGATTTACAGCAACTCAACTGGTTGATTTTAAAAGTGAATCATTTCTGTGTTGTGACAACATTGATAGTAAATAATGTTTTTGCTCATATTCCCAATAACATGGCACCTTCACCGGGTGGTGTGTGTTAGGTTGTTTTCTTTAGCTGGAATCTGTTTGTCCTCCAAAAGCTTCGTATCTAGAATGAACAGATATTTCTTTAAGGTCTCATATATAAGCATTTGGTTGTTGTGGCAAACACACACACGGTGTTATGACTTTGAAAAGAACTGGGACACTAACAAGGATGCCCACACTGACTGCTGAGTTCCTGTGAACCGAGCAGCAGAATCAGTGTAACCTCGCGAGTAGAAATGGACGAAACTGTCCGTCCTCTGCGTCCAGCATAAATGGGCCTTTAGAGTCAGAAGTGTACTAAGACGGGATTTCAGTGTAAGAAACAGTTGTGGTGATACGGCTGCAGAAAGCCTTGGCAGATAACAAATATGAACCAGAACTGTACATCTAAATGTGTTGAGGCCAAATTCACTTGTTCCAAACAGAGTATTTCTTTCCTTCATTAAAAAGAAAAGAAAAAACTCATCCACCATTGTTCAGGTGTGTAATTATGCGACATACACAGCAACTAAAGTTAGTTTTTTCCCCCTGACATTTAAAACATTTAAGATATTAATGAGGTAATTCTGATATTTCGACATTCTTGACTGAAATTAGCACACTGGTGAGTTTTCATCATTCAGCAGACTGAAGCTAAAACTTATTGTTCAAACTGTGTGCACCAACAAAAAAGATTTAGGCTGGATCCCACTTCTGCCCCTTAGCCCTCCTTTTCCGTTTTGCATGTTCAGGTTAGGGAAAGGGCTCTCTCGATTCTCTTTTGGATGATGGGGAAGGGTCCAAACGACGACGGCCCAGGACAGCACTTTAAACGAGGGGGAATAAAAATTTCCCAACAGACACCAGATACATCAGAAAGATGGCGACAGAGGGAGGGCAAAACACCCATAATTGAATATTCAGCATCAATAAGGATGTAAAATTTATTTTATTTTAAAATTGTGTTCCATCTGGGGAGCATTTATTTACCATCTCGTTCGCCATAGGGCTGTTATCAACTTATCATAAACATAACGTCTCCTTTCGTTTGTTCGTCTTTTTCCGGCAGTTGAAACAATTTGGTATCTTTGTTTGGTAACATCAGTTTGTTGCCATTCGGTTGTCATAGATACCTGTAGCTTTGTCTGACGTAGCAGCTCGCAACGACTTATGATGATGTACGACGGTAAAGTAGGGAATCTCATTTTCTAGGGGAATGTTTCCACCCCTCGCCCTTACCACTTTGTTGTAAGGGCGATAAGCAAAGGGTAGGGGTAAAAACTAGAAGTGAGATTTGGCCTTAGATTCTTTAAGCAGTCGCTGCAGATCTGAATGTTATAAACTCCATCGTGGTGGTTTGTCTCATATCTGCAGATCTCAGACATCCTCTGGTGGCGGTTTGTAGAAAGATGTTTCAGTTGACGACTTTCGTTTGTCTTGCAGCATAACGTTGCAGCTCTACTAGTTTACCTCCACGTCCATTAGGACTCTGAGATAAGGCTGAGACCAGTCCTTGATGCTTCACCTTTGTCTCTTACAACATTGTGTAATCTGGAAATATCTTTTCATAATCACAAATGTGGAAGTCAAGTTGACAGCGTGTATATCAGTAATGTGGAGGAGCACCAGGATTGGGCACAGTTGTGGTGAAAACGAGCTTTGTAATTTTTCTGCTGCTCATCTTTTTAGTCTGGTATGTTTCTTACATGGACGCAGACATGGACTCGGACATGGACGCGAACATGGACACGGGCACGTGTAGTTGCCATGCTCATTCTGTGCGGGTAGAAACTGAGTAGACATGGAGGGATGTGGTGGACTGGTGAGGACGGCAGAACTTACGTTACACTGATGTTACAGAAAGATTGTATTTTCTTTAAAACTTCCACCCTGAAACCATGCTTTACTATTGGAAGTGTGTGTGTGTGTTATCTTATCTTGTGAACCTAATCTGCCCGTCACTGCTGGTAAGACCAGT
Source organism: Melanotaenia boesemani (assembly GCF_017639745.1). Taxonomy (NCBI): domain Eukaryota; kingdom Metazoa; phylum Chordata; class Actinopteri; order Atheriniformes; family Melanotaeniidae; genus Melanotaenia; species Melanotaenia boesemani. Next base: position 1,603,836 of record NC_055683.1, read on the forward strand.
AATTTCTGCTCCCCTCCAGCCTTCAGGGCTTTTTTTATCTTGGGTTCAACTCGTCTTGGATTCAGGGTAGTAGTGAAATATTTTAAGACAAATGTAAAAATAAAGGAAATTATCAGGTTTAATTGTTATATTGTAATATTTCATATATTTGAAAGCATCAAGCATGTGTAACATGATTTATCCACACATGTTCAGTATGTCTGTGTTTTTTGGGTCATGAGCTGTGCACACGTTTTGTGGATGGAAAGAATAAAACTTTAACAGGGAGATACCTCCAGCAGAACCAGGAGGGCAACCATCTGCCCAACTTCAAGAGAAGCTCGCTTTAGGTTCTTAGTTTCCAGAGATGGTGTTCTAACCAGTTTTTAACACTGCCAGGTCCGTCATGTCCAAATGCTGAAGATTGTCTTCTTTCTCTGGTCAGGTAAGAGCAAGGAGGCCGAGATCAAACGGATAAATAAGGAGCTGGCCAACATCCGCTCCAAGTTTAAAGGGGACAAGGCTCTGGATGGATACAGCAAGAAGAAGTACGTCTGCAAGCTTCTCTTCATCTTCCTGCTTGGCCATGACATCGATTTTGGACACATGGAGGCAGTTAACCTGTTGAGCTCCAACAAGTACACAGAGAAACAGATCGTAAGTTCTCTGCTGGATTTGTCCTACTTTGCTTGTTGAAATGTTGTGGGTCTCTCCAGAGCTGGCATATTTCCAGTCTTGTATAATGCAGTATTGCAAGCAGGTCTGGGCGATGTATCAGATATACTCGCTGTATCCTGAGATGTTTTACGTAGGAAATATAAAATGTTTATATCGCAAACATCTGTATATATAGTATAACAGTGTTCAAAGCGTCTATGTGAAATTTTCTTCGTAGCGCTCCATCTGCTGGTCGGAGTGAAGCTCACCACACACAACATGAATCAGACAGCTCACACGTGTGTGCGCCTGGCATGAAGAGATGTAATTACATGTCAACATAAGAATAAGAGAAAAACAAAGACAGCAGGCTGTTTAGTATTTATAATAAAAGGACAACTATAAACCTGTTCTAGAGAAAAAGAAGCCCTAGATTACTTTTGTTGGGATCTGGTGCTAAATAGGAAAAACTTAAGGAAAATAATATTTGAATATAAAATAACCCCTAAAACAATGGTTAGGAAAAACATGAGTTTTTATTAAGTTTGCATGTCCCTGGCTCAGAATAAACAGATATATATCATGATGAGGCAAAAAATAAATCAATCGTGATACAACAAAGTAACGCGTTACAGTGACGATATTACTTTTTTGGGTAATGAAGTAAAGCGTTACACTTAAAATATCGGTAACTAAATGACTTTACTGGACTACAGTAACGTGTTCTTCTGCGTTACTTGAGCCGTGTTTGCCTATGTGTAAAGTTCTGATCTGTTTTAAGTGGTACACGCATGCTGCTACCTGTGTGTGTGCTTGCCTGGGCACGTTGCCATAGAGATAGATTTGCGTGATGTAGCAGATTGTGTGCCAACTAAAGAGAAAGAGAAATGGAGCTGGAGACGCAGATGGGGGGTTTTGGTCAGTGGCGATATTTGCATTATTTTCAGTTCAGACCAGTTTTAGTCCAAACTCGTGGTGAAAGATCTTGCTTGCCGATCAGTAAATCCTTCACCACCGACCCGCCTAAACAAGCAGCCGACCGCCTGAACAAGCAGCCGACCGCCTGAACAAGCAGCCTACCGCCTGAACAAGCAGCCTACCGCCTGAACAAGCAGCCGCAGTTGCAGGTTCCTTGTAGGAGACATGCTCGCGCTGTCGACTACTGAATCACCCAGGTTTAGAAAAATACTGGATAAATTGATGATGAAACAGGTGTGGCCATTTCTTCCCACAGACAGGGATGTTGTTCTTGTGGTTTTAAAGCCATTTTGTTTACAATAGACAGTAAACACTCTGCAAACAGGCAGCAATGTTTGTACATGTCTACACGGTGAATTAAGAAATGATAAAGTAATAAGTAGTGGCGTTCCTTTTCAAATGCAGTCACGAGTAAAGTAATTTCATTACAATTTACAGAAGTAATGAGTAACTAGTAACTAATTACTTTTTTAGAGTAACTACCCCAGCACTGGGTATAAGCCATATGACCTAGCCCTGATTGCAAGTTTGGAAATAACAAATTGTAGTAGGTTTGCCTTATTAAGGCTGAGATAAACTGAAAATGGCAGAATGATTCTACAGTCCATTCAGCCAAATATGAGCAGGGTTGGTTTGGCAGAACTCGATCTTCTTCTAATCAGCATGAAACCAGATTCGGTCCGGAAGAATGTTGCAACCCCCAACTGAACCGAGTCCTCAGTCGTACCGAGTCTAGAGAACCATCCTGGTCCCCAACTGAACCGAGTCCTCAGTCGTACCGAGTCTAGAGAACCATCCTGGTCCCCAACTGAACCGAGTCCTCAGTCGTACCGAGTCTAGAGAACCATCCTGGTCCCCAACCGAACCGAGTCCTCAGTCGTACCAAGTCTAGAGAACCATCCTGGTCCCCAACTGAACCGAGTCCTCAGTCGTAAGGAGTCTAGAGAACCATCCTGGTCCCCAACTGAACCGAGTCCTCAGTCATACCGAGTCTAGAGAACCATCCTGGTCCCCAACTGAACCGAGTCCTCAGTCGTACCGAGTCTAGAGAACCATCCTGGTGTGAATGCAGCCTAGAAGCATACTGTTGTGAACCTTAGACACTAAAAGTCAAACTGTTCCAGGTGTCCATGTTGTGTTTGTTTTAGGGAGACGAACTAAAGCTGCACAGTGAGTCAAGTCATCATCATCATTAAATGAAAATCACAGAATGCAGATCACTAGGGTCGTGGCGTCCCACTCAGGCCGCAGTGGCGTCCCACTCAGGCCGCAGTGGCGTCCCACTCAGGCCGAAGTGGCGTCCCACTCAGGCCGCCGTAGCGTCCCACTCAGGCTGCAGTGGCGTCCCACTCAGGCAGCCGTAGCATCCCACTCAGGCAACAGTGGCGTCCCACTCAGGCAGCCGTAGCATCCCACTCAGGCAACAGTGGCGTCCCACTCAGGCCGCCGTGGCGTCCCACTCAAGCCGCTGTGGCGTCCCACTCAGGCCGAAGTGGCATCCCACTCAGGCTGCTGTAGCGTCCCACTCAGGCCGCCGTAGCGTCCCACTCAGGCCGCTGTAGCGTCCCACTCAGGCCGCCGTAGCATCCCACTCAGGCAACAGTGGCGTCCCACTCAAGCCGAAGTGGCATCCCACTCAGGCCGCAGTGGCGTCCCACTCAGGCCGCAGTGGCGTCCCACTCAGGCCGCTGTGGCGTCCCACTCAGGCCGAAGTGGCGTCCCACTCAGGCTGCTGTAGCGTCCCACTCAGGCCGCCGTAGTGTCCCACTCAGGCTGCTGTAGCGTCCCACTCAGGCCGCCGTAGCATCCCACTCAGGCCGCAGTGGCGTCCCACTCAGGCAGCCGTGGCGTCCCACTCAGGCCGCAGTGGCGTCCCACTCAGGCCGCAGGGGCGTCCCACTCAGGCAGCCGTGGCGTCCCACTCAAGCCGAATTTGCGTCCCACTCAGGCTGCTGTAGCGTCCCACTCAGGCCGCTGTAGCGTCCCACTCAGGCCGTCGTAGCGTCCCACTCAAGCCGCAGTGGCGTCCCACTCAGGCCGCCGTAGCGTCCCACTCAGGCCGCAGTGGCGTCCCACTCAGGCAGCCGTAGCGTCCCACTCAGGCCGCCGTGGCGTCCCACTCAGGCCGCAGTGGCGTCCCACTCAAGCCGAAGTGGCGTCCCACTCAGGCTGCTGTAGCGTCCCACTCAGGCTGCTGTAGCGTCCCACTCAGGCTGCTGTAGCGTCCCACTCAGGCCGTAGGGGCGTCCCACTCAGGCAGCCGTAGCGTCCCACTCAAGCCGAAGTGGCGTCCCACTCAGGCTGCTGTAGCGTCCCACTCAGGCTGCTGTAGCGTCCCACTCAGGCCGTAGGGGCGTCCCACTCAGGCCGCCGCTGTGGCCCAATGATCTTAGGCTTCATTTCTATGTATGCATGGATTAGTTGACCAGCTGTTCATCCTTGTACTGTTGCGGCTAACAACATTTACAAGTGAGTGAGTCATGAATATTTTCCCTCTACAGGAGCTGATGTGACCTGAAACCACTGTGGACTGTGTTATGTCTAGTGTGTTTATTAAGATTGTTCCATCTTAATGCCTTTAAAATACCTTAAAGTTATTATGCTGTATGTTGTATATTCTAGTGTGACCTTGTCGTTGGCTAACTCTGTGGTGGACTGTTAACTCCGGAACAGGAAGTGTTGAGTCTGCAGAATTGGAATGAGTCGTGATCCTTGTGGTTTGTTGTTTTCGCAGAAACAGTGACATACAGTCATGAACAATAATTAAATCTGGTGATCACAGTTGGTGTCTTACAGATGCAGGAAAAACATTTGACTTAGTCAGTTTAAACTTCATTAACCCTTAAACCTCCAGCAGATCCACCAGCAGGAGGGGTGGTGTGTAGCTCTGTGGGGTAAATGTGATGGATAGTTTCCCTTCAGCTGATCTATGGAGGTTTTCCAGGCATTTCTATCCCTGGTTTACAATCCAGCCACTAAATGTAGTTTTATTCAGAGACTCTATCTGGTAAATCCACAATGATCCATGATAACAGCATTATTTATCACATTTCACCATAAAAACATCACCATCACTACTATGTTGCTAAGAGACCTCTATTTAGACCTGGACATGATGATGAAGCCACTTCCTGTCAGACTTTCCACCAATCAGAGAGCTTAGATTGACGGTAACGTCCAATCAGGAGCAGCCAAAGATCAACCAGTGAGCAGAAAGTTCTATGTGTGTGTGAAAAGAAGAAAAATAATGCTCCTCTATGGCTGGAATAAAGCCAAGAAGACGTTTCTGATGCACGGTGGCGCCACAAAGCAGCTGCTACACACTGGTTTATACTGGGATTCAAAACTGTTACAGACTGGTTTATACTGGGATTAAAAGCTGTTACAGACTGGTTTATACTGGGATTAAAAGCTGTTACAGACTGGTTTATACTGGGATTAAAAGCTGTTACAGACTGGTTTATACTGGGATTAAAAGCTGTTACAGACTGGTTTATACTGGGATTAAAAGCTGTTACAGACTGGTTTATACTGGGATTAAAAGCTGCTACAGACTGGTTTATACTGGGATTAAAAGCTGCTACAGACTGGTTTATACTGGGATTAAAAGCTGCTACAGACTGGTTTATACTGGGATTAAAAGCTGCTACAGACTGGTTTATACTGGGATTAAAAGCTGCTACAGACCGGTTCATACTGGGATTAAAAGCTGCTACAGACTGGTTCATACTGGGATTAAAAGCTGCTACAGACTGGTTTATACTGGGATTAAAAGCTGCTACAGACTGGTTCATACTGGGATTAAAAGCTGTTACAGACTGGTTTATACTGGGATTAAAAGCTGCTACAGACTGGTTTATACTGGGATTAAAAGCTGCTACAGACTGGTTTATACTGGGATTAAAAGCTGCTACAGACTGGTTTATACTGGGATTAAAAGCTGCTACACACTGGTTTATACTGGGATTAAAAGCTGCTACACACTGGTTTGTACTGGGATTAAAAGCTGTTACAGACTGGTTTATACTGGGATTAAAAGCTGCTACAGACTGGTTTATACTGGGATTAAAAGCTGTTATAGGCTGGTTTATACTGGGATTAAAAGCTGTTACAGACTGGTTTGTACTGGGATTAAAAGCTGCTACAGACTGGTTTGTACTGGGATTAAAAGCTGTTACAGACTGGTTTATACTGGGATTAAAAGCTGCTACAGACTGGTTTGTACTGGGATTAAAAGCTGTTACAGACTGGTTTATACTGGGATTAAAAGCTGCTACAGACTGGTTTATACTGGGATTAAAAGCTGCTACAGACTGGTTTATACTGGGATTAAAAGCTGCTACAGACTGGTTCATACTGGGATTAAAAGCTGCTACAGACTGGTTTATACTGGGATTAAAAGCTGCTACAGACTGGTTTATACTGGGATTAAAAGCTGTTACAGACTGGTTTATACTGGGATTAAAAACTGTTACAGACTGGTTCATACTGGGATTAAAAGCTGCTACAGACTGGTTTATACTGGGATTAAAAGCTGCTACAGACTGGTTCATACTGGGATTAAAAGCTGCTACAGACTGGTTTATACTGGGATTAAAAGCTGCTACAGACTGGTTTATACTGGGATTAAAAGCTGTTACAGACTGGTTTATACTGGGATTAAAAACTGTTACAGACTGGTTCATACTGGGATTAAAAGCTGCTACAGACTGGTTCATACTGGGATTAAAAGCTGCTACACACTGGTTTATACTGGGATTAAAAGCTGCTACAGACTGGTTTATACTGGGATTAAAAGCTGCTACAGACTGGTTTATACTGGGATTAAAAGCTGTTACAGACTGGTTCATACTGGGATTAAAAGCTGCTACAGACTGGTTTATACTGGGATTAAAAGCTGTTACAGACTGGTTTATACTGGGATTAAAAACTGTTACAGACTGGTTCATACTGGGATTAAAAGCTGTTACAGACTGGTTCATACTGGGATTAAAAGCTGCTACACACTGGTTTATACTGGGATTAAAAGCTGCTACAGACTGGTTTATACTGGGATTAAAAGCTGCTACAGACTGGTTTATACTGGGATTAAAAGCTGTTACAGACTGGTTCATACTGGGATTAAAAGCTGCTACAGACTGGTTCATACTGGGATTAAAAGCTGCTACAGACTGGTTTATACTGGGATTAAAAGCTGCTACAGACTGGTTTATACTGGGATTAAAAGCTGTTACAGACTGGTTTATACTGGGATTAAAAACTGTTACAGACTGGTTCATACTGGGATTAAAAGCTGCTACAGACTGGTTCATACTGGGATTAAAAGCTGCTACACACTGGTTTATACTGGAACATAACAAACAGGCAGACCAAACGTTCACTGCTTCTTGAACTCTACAAAATGAAGCGTCCGCTGGGTTGACCTCTTTGTTATTCTAACACATTAAATGAAGAGATTGGATCAGACTAGAGATTTCGTTCTGTCATGTATGTGGTGTTTAATGCTCCTCCTCCTTCTCCTCATCCCTCTTCTTCATTGTTTTTCCAGGGATACCTGTTTATTTCAGTTCTGGTGAACAGCAACAGTGAACTGATCCGTCTCATCAACAATGCCATCAAGAACGATCTGTCCAGCCGCAACCCCACTTTCATGTGCCTGGCGCTTCACTGCATCGCTAACGTGGGAAGCCGTGAGATGGCGGAAGCCTTTGCCAGTGAGATTCCTCGCATCCTGGTTGCTGGGTGAGTGTGCTGAAGTTAACTGAAGCAGTTCCAGCCGTGGCTTCACCAGACGGTTTATAATGTCATTGTTGTTCACGTCAGTGATACCATGGATAGTGTGAAACAGTCGGCTGCCCTGTGTCTGCTGCGGCTGTACAAGACTTCTCCTGACTTGGTGCTGATGGGTGAATGGACATCACGTGTGGTTCACCTGCTCAATGACCAACACATGGTAAGAGCTCCAGCAGACCTCCACATAGAAGGAATTCCCTCATTAAATGTAGGGATGCACCGATGCCACATTTTTTCAGACAGAGTTCAAGTACAGTCCGAGTACCGATAGTAATAAATCCTGTTACAGTTCACTAGTAAGGAGTGTGAGCCAGATCGTCAGATGGACCACTGAGTGGTTAATGTGTGATATACACTATATTGCCAAAAGGGTATTACATATTCCCTGTATTCCCTAACCTGCCTTGACTTGAACTTAAGAGACATTCATTCTTAATCAGATGAGCCCAGCATGACGGTGACCCTCCCTTTGCAGCTATAACAGCTTCAGCTCTTCTGGGAAGGCGTTCCACGGGTTTAGGAGTGTTTATAGGAAGTTCTGACCATTCCTCCAGAATCATGTTTGTTAGGCGAGACACCAATGCTGGACCAGAAGTCCTGGCTCTCAGCCTCCGCTCTAATTCATCCCAAATGTTTTCTGTCGCGTTGAGATCAGGACTCTGTGTAGCCCAGTCAAATTCATCCACACCAGACTCATCCAGGTCTTCATGGACCTGCTTTGTGCACTGGTGCACAGTCATGTTGAAACAGGAAAGGGCCATTCCCAAACTGTTCCCACAAAGCTTGGAGCATGGAATTGTCCAAAATCTCTTGGTATCCTAAAGCATTCTAAATTCCTTTCACTGGAACTAAGTGGCCAAGCCCAGCTCCTGAAAAAAAAAAACCCGGAGCCATAATCCCCCTTACACCAACTTTACACTTGGCACAGTGCAGCCAGACCAGTACCGTTATCCTGGCAACCACCAGACCCAGACATCAGATCGGCAGATGGTGACTCTCAATTCGTCCTTCCAGAGAACGGGTGTCCACTGATCCAGAGTCCAGTGGCGGCATCCTCTCCACCGTTGCATCTAACGCTATGCATTGCTTCTGATGATAACGGCCTGGATGCAGCTACTGCCGTGGAAACCTGATCCATGAAGCTCTCCTCTGTTCTAGAGCTGATCTGAAGGCCACATGAAGTTTGGAGGTCTGGAACATCAACTCTGCAGGAAGTTGCTGAACTTTGCGCACGATGTGCCTCAGCATCCACTGACCCCGCTCAGTCCTTTTACTGGACCCACGGACCCCGCTCAGTCCTTTTACTGGACCCACGGACCCCGCTCAGTCCTTTTACTGGACCCACGGACCCCGCTC